>NW_003303716.1:812520-820111 GCF_000142945.1 Phytophthora infestans T30-4 | reverse complement strand
GTACTAATTTTCCAGCTACAAATACAGCGCAAAAAAGTCTCCTGTTCGACTTCAGGGGAAATTATTTGGTGTCCATGGCGGAGTTGGAGGTGCCTCCCAAGGTGGTTGCCAACTGAGAGAGGGCGTACTACCCGAGGTACGACCTTCCATATTACAAGGCCTCACAGCAGAGGTATAGTAACGTGAAGGTTAGTAACACTCGGGTATAACTGTCAGTATCCTTATGTTTTGGTTACTGATATCTAGATATTTGAAAAAGTCGCGAAATGCGTCGAATAGTAGAGAGTAGACATATAATTACTTATTATTCCATACTAAAATTTATCGGACCGGATGACCTTATCGGATTTGTACCAAAACTAGGGTACGCTATTTGAAAACCCTCAAAACCAATTTATTAGTTTATGGATTAGATATTGTGGCCCACACAATAAACACTATTATTTTGCAGAAGGCGGGGAGGGAGACGGCGAGGGGCGATGACGGCGTCGGCACGTGTGACAGGAGGGTGGCGACGACGGCATGCAGCAGGAGGGTGGCGGCGGCGACAAGAATGGCGGCAGCAAGGACAGGAAGGAGCTCAAAGACGGAAGAAGCGATAGGGATATCAGCAGCGGGCGAAGCGTCAAGGGCTGTGATGTCTTACCCGGCAGGGCGGGCGGCAGGCTGCCCGTTGGGTGCGTGCCTTCATGTGGCACTTCGAAGGGCGGACTCCGGTGGTTTCGTCAGGTCATCTAGCTACCGCTGGTCGTGTCGATGTAGAGCTAGATGCTAATAGTAGTTGTGTGTGGCTAGCGAGCGTTAAATAATGTAAAGTATATCCGAGTAATTGACGCAAATTATCAACGTCTCTTTAAAAACGGGTACAATAATAAGAATGTGCAGTGTAGAAGTTACAACTGTAGCTACTGCATCTCGCCATCACAGAGGCTCTTAATCATGTCGCCATTTAAGCGCTTTCACGACATTGCTACGGTATAAATACAACAAAATTTAGAAGCGCTTATGGGGTCAATTGTACTGAAATGATTACGCCGGTCGGATGAAATGAAAATATGCGTGTGATACGCCGACATCTTAATATTTGTAAAGGGATACACATATTTTCCGTGCCCCTCGGACCTAATACGTCCGATGTGGAGTTTAGATGACCAACCTAACCCTTGACGGATTGATTGGCCAAGACTGACATATTATTTGGATATGATTGGTTATCCAAAGCAAATGAATATATGATTGGCCATTAAAACTGATAATAAACCTTAGTGAGGTCCGATAAGTGATGATATTCACCCATAGACTCTCTCATATCATCCGAAATAAAAGAGCGCATACGTTTATTTAGTAAATCCGCCGGCTTTGTTCTCTTATAATTCATTATTGACATCGAGTATTTTAAAATGATTACTTTGCCATAGCAAAATGACGACCTTGATCACGCCAGTGCTCTCAGGACCCCCCTCCCTTGGCACATCTCGTTGGTGACCTTTTCAACTACAGTCTGGGAGCTTATTAGCTCAACAGCAAGCTTCATGGGGTTTTAGACTTTCTGCAACTTGACCATGGCTGCCCGAAGTATCCAACTGTCATCTCATCGAATCTTCGGCGGGAGTTTTGACGTACAAACAACTCTTGGCTAGTATGCAGCTGCCCGAAAACCCAAGCGAATTTGCATCGGGAGGAGAGAATGTCCTAGTCGAGAGCGCGGTAAACACTGAGTCCGCTGTTTGCGGGACAGTGAAATGGCTGCACCAATCTGCGTCGGGCAGATTGTCGCTAGCCCTTTTAATTTGCATTTCTGTGGAAAGCAACATAGTCCATGCTTACAGTATACCTGTGATTAGATACCCTTCTCCCTAACATGTAGGCCGTCAATAGCGTTGCTAAATGCTTCATTCGGCAAGCGCGTGAATCTCGAGCCGCTAAAAAACGCAATACGAAAGGACTATTGAGAGAAGCATGCATTATTTTTTGTGCAAACATTTCGAGAAATTACCGTAGAAGTACGATATTTCATTAAATTACACTATCTGCGGGATCGCTGTTGTTTTGCACAGTTTTTTTACTCTCAATATTTATATTATTTTTCACTTCTCCTCTCAAGGAGCAAGCGCCGTTAGATTGAAAGCGATTCGGGTTGGTTTTGTGCAAGCTGCCAACTCTAGAAGCATTCTTAAGTAATCTTTACGGTATCGTTTGCAGTAGGGTAGATCGAACAGTAAAAAAGACACCAGCTACGTTACACTAAACAGGCGACATCTGTGAAACTAACGGGCGAGGACGGGCGTATTCCAGTCCATTCAGCCGATCAGGCGGAGATTTCGGAGCGAACGAGCGTAATTGAGCGCTGCAACCCGATAACTTTTCCAGCCTCCTTCGTTTTTTTTTTGGAGCTTGAAAGTTAGCCGCGAAGTGAATAGATGTATTGAGTGATATTTTTAACCATCCTAGTCCTTCACTACTGGACTGCGGTAGCGTCTCCCCCCTTTGTTCAAGCAGTGCCGCTACTTACGCGGCATATTATGTAAGTTAGTGCCGCTGTTAACGTAGCTGATTGTGCAGTCCTACTATTGACGCAGCTTGATCCAGTGTCGCTCCTCGTGACGGTTGCTGCTAGTGTCGACCCGGTTGTCGGTGTTGGTCGCTGCTGTGTCGACGCTGTCATCTGGTACAGTACATGTACTGCACACCTCCGCACTTAAATGTGGTAGGTTCTCTCGCTCGCGATTACCAACGCACGAGAGGTCTTCCAAGAGCAGCGATCCCCCAAAAAAACCTTGATCGAATAATTACGGACTGCCTGTGACGTGCCTTGGCTAGCAGAGGGTCGCGACGAATCTTAGGTTTTGTGGTTGACTTGGTCTTCTTGAGGAAAAAAGGAAAGTGAGTTTATTTGTGGGTGAGCGGGAGGCGCTTCGTCTAGTTTAAATATTCGAAGTATAGCATTCAGATTTTCAAACCTGGCTGTGGTTGATCTTCTCGTCTTCTTATTCTTGCTAGGCGCCACAGGCTTCATCCACGTAGGCAGGCAGTTATATCATACCCCCCCCCATGAGCCTGTTCGGTTAGCAAGGGAATATACGGCGGATGCTGACTTGTTGTGTCGTGGCTCCTTTGTCTATAGTGACCGTGCCGTTGTCATGTACCTGCTTGATAGTGTACAAGCCTTGAGCAACAGCTCGTGTCTTCGCCCAATACGCCTTGGGGACACGCAGCATTACGTGGTCTCCAGCACTGTAGAAGTGTTCGATTCGCTTGGAATTTTCGCGATATTGTCTTGTCGAATCGCTTCAAGCCTTCTCTTGGACATGTAGCTCCAGTTGGCTTGGTACAGCTGGCGAGAAATCATATCTTGTCCGGAGATCAGCTGTCCAGGTGAGGCATTGAGAATGCTATGGTAACTAGCACGCACAGCAAACGCTGCATAGTACAGAGACTTCTTCCAGTCCACTGTCTCGTAGCATCTGACGATATTCATCAGCTCCATGTGAACGCGCTCGCAAATCGCGTTGGCTTGGGGATTCTTGACGGTAATTGGCTTCGCTTCGATACCGTAACTCCTCAGCAACTCTTGGAACTCTTCTCCAGTGAACTCAGGTCCGGTATCATGGATAAGCTGTCGAGGGTAACGACAAAGCCATTCTCGGTCGAAGCTTTCGGCTGTTGTACGGGACTCCTTGTCTGGTTGAGCACCGACTTCAAGCCATCGCGTGGCGTGATCGATCATCGTGGTGCCGTATCCACCTCCATCGTAAGGCCCAATTTAATCCACGTGAACCAGATCCCAAGGGTTAACAGTCTTGAGTGATCTTGAGGGCAAAAGGCCATAGTCCTGCTTGCCACCGTGTACTTTCGCACGCTTGCAGACGAGACATTTTTTGAGCTGCGCTGCAATGAACATTTTCCATGCCGGGCCAGTATAGAACTTGGCGCATCGTCTTGAACTGCCGTTCGGACCCCGGATGTGCTAGGCTCTGGTGGTACCAGTCGACGAGATCTTCTCGAAGCGACTCGGGGATAATTACTCGGCCGTGATACGCCACCAGGGTACATCCTAGAAGTAACATAAGCTTGTAGTCCGGGGTGTTGTCACCTGCGAGGCACGCAGTCTTGATCTTCTGGATCATTTCGTCTTTGACTTGTTGCTCACGGATGGCAGGTCCGTGCATCACACACGCGGGTGCCTCTTCAACTGCGTAGACTTCTTCCTCTATTGACGGCTGTTGCTGGGACTCAAACCGCATTCGAGAGAAAGCGTCCACTCCGATGTTCTTCGCGCCTTTGATGTAATGCAGCGCGAGACGATACTCGGAGAGCAGAAGTTTCCAACGTTTCACTCGCAGGTTGTTCTCAGTCGGGTAAATGAGGTTCTTGTGCTCAGTGTGTACGACCACTTGGAAACCCAGCAGCATGGTACGGTACTCGCGGAGTAGAGACACAATCGAGAGAAGCTCTAGCTCCGTGTCGTGTAGTTGACTTGATACTTGTTCAGGGCACGAGAATAGCAAGCCAAAATCGAGCTCTGCTGCATGATAATACCTCCAAGCTGTTTCCCACTGGCGTCGGCATACACGTAGGCGGCTGAAATCTGGAAATGTGAGGAGAACAGCTTCAGCAAAGGACTTCTTGATCGCGTTGGACGCGTCCGTGTCACTTTGTAGCCATGTGAACGGAGTTTTGTTGCTCGTGAGCCGGTTGAGCGGAGCCCATAGGGCAGCCTTATTAGGCACCACGTCCCTGTAGTAGTTGATCATTCCGAGGAATCTACGAAGTTTCTTTCTGTTCTTAGGAACTGCGATCTGCTGGATTGCTTGAATCTTCTTGGCCTGCGGTTGAATACCTTTACCGTCAGCGTAAAGCCAAGGTAGCTAACGGAGTCGCGCAAGATGTGGCAGTTCTTGCCGTTAAGTGTGATGTGGAATTGGTCCAGACGATCGAACACCACACGTAGGCGTTCCAGGTGCTCATCTCCAGTGCTGGAGAATACGAGGATGTCGTCGAGATACACGACAACAAACGGCAGGTCTCCGACGATCTTCTCCATGCACGCCTGATACTCATCAAGAGCAGTAGCGATACCCATGGGTAGCCTCTTGTATTGAAACTTGCCCCAGGGGAGACAAAAAGCGGTATACGGGCGACTCTGTCGGGCGAGCCGGCGCGCGTAGTAGCCGATGTTGGCGTCGAACGAAGAGAGGAATTTAGCTCCAGCGAGCCGCAGGAGGCTCTCGCGGATTTTAGGCACGTAGTACGGGCTTCTACGTAGGTACTTGTTGAGAACTCTGTAATCAATCAGCAGACGTAACGTCCTGTTTTCTTTGACCAGGAAAAATGCTGGTGAAGCCATTTCCGAGCCGTAGATCTGTTCGAGAACATCTTGATTCATGAGTCGTTGAATCTCAGCCTTCGCCTTGTCTTCTATGCTACGCGGAATCGTGTACGGTTTTGCATGTACTGGTTTGAAGTCAGGTGATAGAGGTAGCACATAGTCGTTGAAGCGCATTCGTCCGAGGTGTCCGTCGTACAGATGTGCGTAGTCTTGCAGCCGTTTCAGGTAGCGAGCTGCTACTTCTCCTGACAGGGTGTCGGGCATCAGGTCTGATGGGCTAACGGCCGTGTCCACAGTCTCATTGCATTCGTCAGGAAACGCGTTGTCTGTCGTCACTGTCGACGCTGGTGCTTCACTGGGAGGGCCCGTATTGAGCGTGGTAGCGTAGCCGTCCCATTGGACAATTTATCGTTGAAATTGAGCACTTAGCTCAGTGCTTCCATGCGATCTCGTCCAATGACCATTGGGTCAGAGCTGTGACCGAGGATCTCAAACCGGTGGGTAATCTTGGTCGTCGGGTCTAGGTGCGAAAACTTAAACTGCAGCACAGCGGTACCATCGCTCTTGACTTGGCCGCCCACCGTTTGGAACGTTGTCTTGGACTCGACTTGTCTGCGGCCATGTGACGACAAGACTTCCATCGTGTCGGCGTTGATCACACTTTTGGAGGCTCCGCTGTCGAGTAGCGCATGAATCTTCTTGCTCTCCTTGCGCAGCTGTACCTCGATGCGTAGAGGAGCTTTGGGGGCGACGGGCTTTGGGTCCACCAGTCCGATGAAGTTGTACTCGTCCTCGTCGCTAGACTCGCTGTCACTGTGGCGGTCTTTGTACACTCTTGGGTACTTCTTCGGCTTTGCCTTCTTCTTTGCACCAGCGCGTTTATGCTCATCCTGTTGTTGTTTCTTGAGCGCAAAACAGTCAGCTGTGTTGTGTGACGAGGTCTGATGGTGAGAGCACCACTTGCTCGGGTTCTTGGGCGCCGAGGCCGAAGACGCGTGGTTGCTCTTGTCTTCGTTACCTTTGTGACGATCCGACTTCTCAAGCTTCTTGAAACGCGAAGGGCGCGATAATTTGCTGGAACTATTGCTTTCTTTCTCCTTGCAACCAGCCTTTTCTCGCATCTCTATGCGCTCAAAATACTGGATCAGCTCACTCATCCGTTCGTGAGCGACGCCAGATGCTGCGAGCTTGTCTTGCTATGCGTGCGGCATAGCTCGCTTGTAGAACTGGTACTGCTGAACCTCAGGGATGACTTCCGCGTTAGTCGGCAGCTCAGCAAACATGCGTACCAGCTCCTTGAGCCGTCTGTAGAGTTGCTGGACGCTCTCGTTAGAGCGCTTCACCACACTCCATAGTTCTTCGTCGAGCGTCTCGCTGTAGTTGGCCGGGACTAACAGCCTTCCAATGCGCTCGTAGAACTCGGTGAAGGATAAGCCGTTTTGGATCGCCTGTCTGTCGTTGTCCTCGACGTCGCACTTCAACTCGCCGTCCAGGAGAAGAAAAAGTTGCATCGCGGCTTGCTCGACTGTCCAACCTTTCCGTTGAGCGAGACTCTTGAAGCGCATGCTCCATCGCAGTCAGTCCTTGGTGTTGCCCCCGTAGAACTTGGGGATGTGGATCTTGGCCGTGTCGGCTGGAACGTGCTCGGTTGCGGGGATTGTGATGATAGTGTAGGTGACGTAGTCGTCCTCGTCGTGTTGTTTGCGCCCCATGTCTGAAGGTCCTTGATTCGCCTTGCAGATTTTATATATGAAAATGACGCGCCTTGGCTAGCAGAGGGTCGCGGCGAATTTTGGGTTTTGTGGTTGACTTGGTCTTCTTGAGGAAAAAGGATAGTGAGTTTATTTTGGGTGAGCTGGAGGCGCTTCGTCTAGTTTAAATATTCGAAGTACAGCATTCAGATTTTCAAACCTGGATGTGGTGGATCTTCCCGTCTTCTTATTCTTGCCAGGCGCCACAGGCTTTATCCACGTAGGTAGGCAGTTATGTCACCTGAGTGTAAGCCACTAGACTCAAGTAGATAAACATACATATAACCAATTGGTTACTTACAGAAAAAACATAAGCTGTGTGATGACGAGATGTTTAAACGAGCTCGTCATCACACATCTTATGTTTTTCTGTAAGTACAGTACTGCACCCCGTTTTCGCGAAGGTGGACCATATAGGATTTGCAAATAAATCATATTTAAGCATAAGAACAATGGCTAATTTGAATTCTGGATCATAACATTCGGAAGTTTATCAGAGGTCCAAGGGCGC
>NW_003303716.1:795127-812420 GCF_000142945.1 Phytophthora infestans T30-4 | reverse complement strand
TCAGTTTGTATTAACCACAAACTTAACCTACCTATAAATATACTCAGTTTACAATCTACCTCTTTAATTAAAGAGGGGACCTGTGAACTGCCGTTCACTGAGAGTTTGTATACTCTCGGAAGATAACTTCCTCTAGCGCAAGGTGCTGTGTGACCCCGTCACAGCCTGAGCGTAAACCACTAGACGCAAGTAGATAAACATACATTTAACCAATTGGTTACTTACAGAAACAAACATAAGCTGTGTGATGACGAGCTCGTCATCACACAGTAAACGAGCTCGTCATCATACCACTTATGTTTGGTCCCAGGTCCTGCAAATTGGCTTTGCATTATTATAAGCGAGTATAAATAAACTGGATATTTCATCCATACTCTGCACTTCGTGTCGTCTAACCTCTCTTTGATGCGATTCCCCACTTTACCTTTTCCCTCGCCGGACGCAACCACTAGGCACAACTATCTAAAGTGCGATGCGTGTCCTGTACATAACATTAATATCAACGACCGCTGCGCTCTTGTACAGTCATGCCTTTGCATTGACGACGAAGGCTAACGCCGACACGACGCAGACGACAACCGATATTTCGCCCGCATTGCTCGCAGGAGTACAGGACAAAGACCTTGCCATGCGAGCTCTTAGGACAGGTCGCTCGAGTGGTGGCAATGTTGAGCACAAGGACCATGACGAAGAGCGGTGGCTTAGTCGTGTTACAAATTGGATCAAGTACAAGAGGGGCAAGATGAATCCCAAGCAATTACACACATACTTGGGCTTAGATGGACTGGGCCAAAGCGCTCGCGATAGCTCGAACTTCCAGAAGTACTTGAAGAAGTCGGCCGAATGGCGGAACAAACACTAAAGTTACGTTTAGTCTTGCTCACAAGTTGTCTCTGAGCGATATCGACAAGAGTCAGCAAGAGGTTCCAAGCGTCAATAGCGAGCAATTGAAGGACTAAAACCATGAGAGACGAATAAAAACGATTTGGAAGCATGGGCGTTGACGCAAAGACACTCATTGTGTCACAGCGAGGACGCAATCGACCAGATAGAAGTCAAAACACTACGCAGCCAGACGAGCATCGTGAGTCTTCGAGATAGCAAGACTGTGGAGTGTGCAGTGGGTGACGGACTGAAGTGGGGGAAATATCAATGATATTTGCTTTTTGAATTGAGCTACTAACTCATGTTAAATGCTAAACTTGTACTACTACTACTAGTAGTAGTAGTATTAAAACTGTACGTGTCTGTTTAAATTCGAATACCGAGGTACGTAGTGATACTAGGTTTTATAAGCTGACTACTTCGAAGTATCATTTCAAAGTTACGCTTAGTCACTCCATCTGCGGGAGATTATGCGAACAAGTTGCAAAACAGTGAGTCCCGCAACATGTTCGAGTGGTGATGTGACGTCGTCCTTCATGGCAATTCGCAGGTATTTAATGATCATCTGATGCGTAGGTTGAACACTCGCTAGCTTGAGACTCGCCATTTCGGTGAGTTGCAGTGGATTCATTCGTCGATTGTCCATGATGGTCATTGAGGCGCCAGCACAGACCAATAGTCGTGTGCTCTTGATGTGACCATAAAAAGCTGCGTAGTGTAGCGCCGTAAGCCCGTCCAGTGAGTCCTGTTGATCAATCGATGCTCCATTCCGCAAGAGAAGAGATAATACCTCGTCTGATCCTGACAGCGCTGCCCAGTGAAGAGCTGTTCGCCCAAGATGGTCCACTTCGTCCACGATTTGTTCATTTCTCAAACACGATTGCGCCGTCTTTGCATCGCCCGCTCAAGAAAAAGTGCGAAACGACCGGGAGAGTTGTTGCTGTGTTGTTTCTGCCCTGTAGTAACAGCGATTTTACTCTGTTGAGTTTTAGTGTTCAAGTATTGATGAGCTGCCTGAGCATTTTGCGTTTCGAGCGAAACTTGAGTGCAATACGCGAGTACCACAGTGGATATGCCAACGACAATGTAAATAATCAGTGGGACGGCAGCTAGGATCAAGAAAACTCGTCTGGTACTTGTCGCCGTACTGGAGGGAAGACTTAAAAATAGTAGTAAAAATACCACACACGGAAAACCCACACAGATTCCACGAAGACAGCGACTTCGTAGACAGCATAATAAACGCGAAAAAGTTGGTGAAGGAACATCGCTTCCTATCCCTTGCTTCTCGCGAAATACTGCGTTCTCCAAGTCGTCATTCTGGTCGCCTACTGTTGGAATAGAAGAAGCCATAGCATCAATTTGGTTGATCGGTGCAGTGTTGTCAGGTATTTATAAACGTCAAGACCTTTTAAAAATAGTGAATGCTCATCAAGAAAAAAAGAGCACGTACTGTGGCAAGCGAAAATGCAAGGACCTCCGTTAGCATCGGAATCTATAGGATGTACCCCATCAACGAGGACATCTCCCGATGGAACTGTGAGATCTGCCCGTGGGTCTTCGGCTAGTTCACATCGCAGACTTCGACAGGAATTGTCCTATCCAGCCACCGCACAATGGGCGTTCCTGACCTCGACTATTAATAACACACAGCAGACCAATCAACAACGACCTTCAAGGCCTTCTACCGCTCGAGTATCTGCTCCATCGGAGGGCATCAAACTACCCAAACGACCTGCTACCAGTCGAACCTCGAAGACTCAAATCCGTCATCATGAACATGAGGAACATTTTACGACGAGAAGTGACACTATAGCGATACAAGAGGCCATTCGACGCGAACGAAACCAGGAACAGTATGTGAACCCGCTTATTGGTCGAAGTGTGGAGTCTCGAGGGCAACTTGGTCGGGATGGTAAGCCCAATCGTGATGGAGTAGAAACGAGAACTATGGAGTTATTGTCCCGAGCTCGTGTCGTCTCCACAGCCGCGATGAATGCTACAGAACGTCTGTGCTCGAGAGCTTTCCAGGCACGAGCAAATGGAGATTATGACCGAGCTATCAAGTTTTACACGAGTTTATCGACTGCAAAACCGAGCGAAATTGAGGCGAAATTCCAGCTCGCTGTGTGTTTAGAACGAACAGGTCAAATCAGACCCGCGTTAGCAGCTTACAAGCAAGCTCAGAGACTTTCCGGTGGACAACATGCCTTTGCGTACTATAATATGGGCAATTTGTGTATGCGTGTCGATAAACTGTCGACTATTTTTCACGTGCGATTAGTGTCAGCAAAGACAAAAAAGGGTCCAATCCCCAAGTGCATTTTATCGACAGCGAGCAGCAGCGTACCGTAAGAATGGAGATTTCGAGAAGGCCGCACAAGATTACGACCTTGTTCAAAAGAACTCAGGGGGCTCCACTACCTTGGTAGACGAGAGTGTGATGTTCACTGCTGAGCACCTGTACAACACCGTGAAGCGTGCCACATCTCCGAAGAAAAGAATCCCTCAACAAAGTGTACATAACGATGAAAAAGCACGTATATTGGAGATCGAACCTGACACAAACCAAGACACAAACGAGTGTCAAAGCGAACCTGAGGAGACTGAAGATGCACTGACAGCTTGGACGCTTCAGCGCAGTCTGGAGATTGCTCGACTTCCACCGTCTGAAAGAAGCGACAGTGACCTTCAATACCTCGTCGATTTTATGCAGAAGAGATTCTTAGTTTGCGCGGCGTTGAATCCGGAAGTTTGCAAGCTTTTATGTCGTGATCTTGTGCTAAGTCCCGATGGAGCTCTTCCAGCCCGAACACCAATTTTTATGGAACAGAATGGTGTTGAAGCTCCACATGATAAGTCATTGTATTTTATTTTTCAAGGAAGAGTATCTGTCTCAAAGACTGCTGGTAGAATGTTTCAGCTGTCGGCAGAGTACCTAGAGAGCTCTGAAGAGCGCTTTAAAGTGCAGGAAGAGCTGGATGAAGCTGAAATGGGTGCGTCCGACGTCACGTGGGAACCTCCATGGAATACTTATCAAACACCCGTTAATTCGGACTGGAAGCAAACGCAATTAGAGCTCTGTGAGCTTGAGCACGGAGATATTTTTGGTCACCAAGGGAGGATTACAAACGCTCCACGGTAAGAAACTTAAAAATATTTGACTGCTAATCAAATATTACTGTAGAGCGTATTCAGCAATTACGACAACAACGTGTGTGATAGGGGCTTTATCGTGGCATCAGTGGAGTCGAATTGACCGTGCACAACACGAAGTCGAGGTAAGTAATCTCAATCCTACAATAGTAAATATATTTTTTTAAATATCGTTTTATTTTCCTAGCGAGACCGCGCCGCTCGATTCCTCTCCATGGCCCCAGCGTTCAATAATATCCCCGTAGTAGATATCCGCAACCTTGCAAACCGAGTACGTCCGCTATTAGTCTAATCAATATTTTTTTCTTACCGAAAAATTCTTGTATCAGTCTACATTTGTCAAGGTCATCGGCTCCAAAGTCGTGTGCTGTGAAGGCCAGTCTGTGAATGGGCTTATACTGGTTCGAGAGGGCGAACTCTGCAAATTTTCGCCTTGTGGATTACGAACACCACCTGATATGTCCATATCATTCGCACTTAGTGGACGTCTATCTGAATCTCAAAGCGCTCCGACTATTTTACACACAACTTGAGACTGCAGGGGATCCTCTGAGCTTTTTACGTATTAATGAGGCGCATCATGGATTTCTTCCACAAAATTACGTGAAGTCCAAGCAGCGGGAGCTTCTGCGAGCTGCCACTACACGACCAAAATCAACCAATACCAGGCGAACAAGTATCGCTATCAACTGTATGGGGGTTGGAAGGGGGACAACGCCAACGCAACCGGTTGCGCTGGCACTGCGACGTGGAGAATGTTTTTGTGCGTCATCATCCTGGGTTCCACCGCGCCAGCCTCGACAAGAAAAACAGCAGATTCATGGAATATCTTGCGCCAAGGCAGCGTTGATATCGGTCTCTACAGTAGAGCTTCTGTTCTTGTCGGCTGCAGATATCATGCAGGGATTCTCTGCTGATAGCCGTTCGCAACTACATCGTAATTTACAGGACATTGCCTTGATGAACAAACATAAGTACAAGACAGACTTGTCGCTGGTATCACGTTTACGAGGTCCACCTGGAGGGAGAAGAAACTCGAATCTGTTAGAGCAGTTAGTCCGAGATACACATTGGAGCAAATTTAAACAGGAGCTTGTGGAGAGTGTGCTTCGCGGACGGAGGGATATTCGTGCAGCTTACTACTGTAGTACTTGTACTAAAAATTGTAATTCTTTTTTAACACTCAAGAAATCTACATCCCCACAAACAAAAGCAAAACCCCAAGCACACGAGGAATGCACTGAAGTCCAGTGACAAAACGAACCGAACTAAGCCAGCGTTAGCATTTTTTCTTAGCGTCTTCAATAGCTTCAGCTCAATTGATAAACCATCCTTCAAAACTCTTGAAACTACGGTCTTACTGGTTCTTCCACCACTTCTTCGACTTCTTAATGTAACTAGCGTAGTTCTTGTGTTTGTAGGCTTCTTGACCAAGTCCTTTTAAGTTTAAGTACTTGTAAAGCTGCTCGGGACTCATCTTTCCAGCGTGGTACTTGAAAAAATCTGTCATACCATTAAGCAGTCGCTCTTCGCCATCGTCGCTGTCGTCTATCGGATGCGTTCTCAAAGATCGCGTTGCAACGTGTTTGTTCGGCTCCCCAGCTAGAACAGGAGTTAGAATGCTGGTTGCCGTCTGGGCCGTGTCAGCCACAGTCGTGGTCAAACCGGACGCAGGACTCTGTACTAGAACAGTGGCCGTCGCCATCAGCGCCAAACACAGCACGCGCATCGATATGATGGGTTGCTCGGTACCAGGAGGGGAAAATCGAAGTGAGTAAGAAAATCGAGGAAAGCAAAGTATCTCCCCGCTTCTAACCTTGTACTGTAGCCTGTCGGTCTGTCTATATGTCCGTCCGTCCTGGCTAATACAGTTTCTTCCCATCGTACCGACCGCGCCTATCTTTCTGACTCGACCTAACTATGCCAAAATTACAAATATATCCAAAAGCGTCACACAATTAACACGCGCCCTGATTGGTCAATACCTGCTGACCTGCGACACTGACTGGATCTGTCGCACGATCAGACCGCCTCTCTCCCTCGCGATAAGACGTAAGGTAAACATTTCTGTCGAGAACGAAACACAGCGATTGGTTGCAAACAGCCAGGCGAGCTGCGCAGATGATTGATTGAAAGCAAAGTATTTCCCGCCACCTAAACTTGCAGCGTGTCTGTCCCCGTCTGTCAATCAGTCCGTCGCTTTCCTCTCTTTCTGCTTTTTCCTACCCTTTCGCCTGGCTACAGTCGGCCTGGCTAATACAGTTTCGTCCCATCTTACCGACCGCGCCTACCTTTCTGACTCGACCTAACTATGCCAAAATTACAAATATATCCAAAAGCGTGACACAATTAACTCGCGCCCTGATTGGGCAATACCTGCCGACCTGCGACACTGACTGGATCTGTCGCACGATCAGACTGTCTCTCGCCCTCAGGATTGGACGTGATGTTAACATTTCTACCCAGCACGAAAGGCATCGATTGGTTGCAAACAGCCAGGCGAGCTGCGCAGATACTTGATTATTGACATTTAGCTACGCAAAACCTGTCGTATGTACTGCAAATCGGGCACAGCAACCACTTTATTTTCTAAGATCTCCGCACCCTTCTAAAATAGAGATTTTTAATATTATTAATGTAGACTTCACAGACCAGTATTTTGTAAATGCTCAGGGATGTTATTTTCCACACACTTTTCAAAGTAAAGACGATATTAATAGTATTAATATTACTAATATAAGCTTAACAGGCCGCATTTGTAAGAGCTCTGTGATGCTATTTTCCACAGACTTTCTAAAGTAGAGACGATAGTATTTTTTAATATTAAAGTAGGCTTCACGACCAGCGCTTTTTGTAGGGACTTTGCGAATATATATCTTCTTTACTTCACCTGGCACTCACCACTGCCACCGTGCAATGAAAGCGCGCGGCTGCACGGTCATTGCGCTATCTGCTCCCGTGCACCCCACCCGACGAATGCATGCGCGCACGATAGATAATTGTTTTTGTCAATTTATATTGCATGTAATGAATGTATTTGTTTGATATTATTATTGATATAGCAAAACGAAAGTAATATTATAAAACATTTTAATATTTTGCCTAATAATAAATACCAGCCTTATATTACCGGGCTATTGGCTAATATTTTGACGCACGTAATTGGTAAAAACAAATTAAATTTGTTAGCTTACTCACAATTTGCAGGACCACGTGCAAGGCATATATTGACCCGCTTCTGCTGAACCTGCAGCGGTCTACGACGAATTCCCGGGCGCGCTGCGTCTGCTGCGGAAAGCTGCAGTACGGCTACGCATTCCATACAATCAGCGGGCGGGACATCGTGCGGCGCTGTATTGCCTGCGAGAACGGCCCAAAAGCGGTTGAGTTCTGGGAGGAAAAGCCCCCACCACCTGATTCGGCCGAAGTGCGCCGCCAGGAAAGCCTGGGAAGCGTCAAGAAAGCGATGGGTCCTGACTGGTACCCCAAGAAGAAAACGAGGCGCAGCCGCCCTCGCAAGCTGACCGCCCGAAACGCCAAGTACATTGAGCAAAAGAAGCAGCAGAAGAGCAAGTAATTGGTAAATATACCCTTTATGGCCTCCATGTTTCTACCTATCTTTGTATTTAGTATATCGGCTACAGTGCGAGGTTTGGAGCCGCACATACGGTAATCTGCCTATGGCGCAGTCAGTTGTGTTGACACACCTAAATCGAGTAGCGCGTTTCAAAAAATATTTAGCACATGGTATCTACTGTGGACAGCCGCAAGCTGACCGTCCCTATCTGCATACGCGTCACCGTAGATGGCACGTACACTCGCTCACGTAGGCACACGCAAAACCATGTTATCTGTATCATCAGCTCTTATAGCGTATATTGCACTAATTGGCGCTCACAATTAAACCACAGTATTGAGTGGGAACTACGTGCGACGAATAAGCTGCTATTTACATAGATACTACCCCTGCGTGACAGTGCAGACCGTACAGATGGACGTGGCAAGTCGATGTGTCTGAATGCAATATTGTACTTTAGTGTCCTGTTCATAACGGCCGAGATGAAAGCTCGGTTGATTCGCGGATGACTATAAGGTGTGCCCGCCTCGCCCGTATATATCGCGTTGGCTACTGCTAACAGACGCGCGTTCAGCATACCTGTATCGCTGCGGAATAGCCTGTGCCCAGTTAGTGACGCGCTTGATCATACAGACTAAACATCAAAGCGTAAGCACAGAAAGCTAGCACGACGACGCAAACGTCCCGATAAGGAAACAGGACCCCATGCATAGGTTGGGTATCACGAGCGCGTGGCAAATACACTCATTAACGACCTCGCGATATATGCACGGACACATCAAATAGCACGCCGAGCGGATAAGTAGGCAGCGAAAGTACTCCATCTAATGTACATGAGCTACTTTTCAAATTGAGTCTAACCATCACTACGATCTGATACGCTGCCTACAGCCATATATCTTCGTATGTTGCAGCCCGTAAAAAGAATGTGCACGCAGTGGTGCCTCTTCGTCCGATCTGGACGAGGCCTTTTGTCGTACATATCCGACCCAGTATAATGTCAGTCGGAAAGGATTTACGTCACTCTGTCAGTCAGTAGCTATACAAATAAGTCAGAAAGCACGTCAGCTATACAAGTAAGATAAATGCATGCGGAAGATAGTGGAAATACCCTTCAGTAACATCACAAACAGCTCAGCAGAATAATTTCAAAGCATAATATTGATGTTTGTGGCGACCATCGGGAAATACTACCTATCCTAAAAGATACTTCGCGCGCGGAGCTGATTAACATTGCTCTATTCGACCGTCGCAATAGATGATATGTGTCGACTGCCTCACGGCGATGACGTGCAGATGAGTAAAATGTGTAAGTAGGCGTATTTACTCTAGCTACACTGGGATTCCTCACCGATCTACGCATATTTCGTAGCATCATTGATACTGACCCGTCTTCCGTACAGCATATATTAGCTTTGCAACCACGCGCGCCTTCGATTCGTGTCATTTTAGGAGCAATGCGCTCAAACGAGATTATAGACAAAACCTTCCCGGGTAAGATGGTGCTCTGCTTGCAGATCACGTTAAACCCTGATCGTGTCTACCATAACATGTGAGCACTAAGGATACTGTGTGCGGTGTTGTTTTGGAACGTAATATACGTAGATCACAGTATACATGTACTATATGTTGCTTCGCTTTGAGTAGAAATTCTAAGCCCATCGCAGCGCAGCGGAGGTGGTCGGCCCTCTCTACACCAACCAACCATGCCCTAGCGTCCGCGGAGCAGACGCCCAGACCGCTAGTTTCCCGCTCCCTAACCTTGTAACCTGTCGGTCTGTCTGTCCGTCCGTCGCACTCCCTGTCTTCCTGCTTTGACCTGCCTTTTCGCATGGCTACATCCGGCCCGGCTAATACAGTTTCCTCCCATCCTACCGACCGCGCCTACCTTTCTGACTTGACTTCACTATGCCTAAATTACAAATATGGCCAAAAAGCGGACGCAATTAACTCGCGCCTTGATTGGGCAATACCTGCCGACCTGCGACACTGACTGGATCTGTCGCACGATCAGACCGTCTCTCGCCCTCGGGATTGGACGTGATGTTAACATTTCTACCCAGCACGAAAGGCATCGATTGGTTGCAAACAGCCAGGCGAGCTGCGCAGATACTTGATTATTGACATTTAGCTACGCAAAACCTGTCGTATGTACTGCAAATCGGGCACAGTAACCACTTTATTTTCTAAGAGCTCTGCACACTTTCTCAAAAAAAATATTTATTATTATTAATGTAGACTTCATAGACCAGTATTTTGTAAGAGATCTGGAATGTTATTTCCACACACTTTTCAAAGTAAAGACGATATTAATAGTACTAATATTATTAAAATAAGCTTCACAGGCCGCATTTGTAAGAGCTCGGCGATGCTATTTTCCACGAGCTTTCTAAAGTAGAGACGATAGTATTTTTTAATATTAAAGTAGGCTTCACGACCAGCGCTTTTTGTAGGGACTTTGCGAATATATATCTTCTTTACTTCACCTGGCACTCACCACTGCCACCGTGCAATGAAGGCGCGCGGCTGCACGGTCATTGCGCTATCTGCTCCCGTGCACTTCACCCGACGAATGCATGCGCGCACGATAGACAGTTGTTTTAGTCAATTTATATTGCATGTAATGTATGTATTTGTTTGGAAAATTTGATATTATTATCAATATAGCAAATAGATAGTAATATTATAAAACATTTTAATATTTTTGCTTAATTATAAATGTCAGCCTTTTATTACCGTGCTATTGGCTAATATTTTACGCACGTTTTGTTAACTTACTCACAGTTTGCAAAATGGTGGGCCCTACGTGCAACCAATGCGAGGCGAAGATTGACCCGCTTCTGCTGAACCCGCAGCGGTCTACGACGGATGCCCGGGCGCGCTGCGTCGGTTGCGGGAAGCTGCCGTACGGCTACGCATTCCGTACAATCAGCGGGCGGGACATCGTGCGGCGCTGTATTGCCCGCGAGAACGGCCCAAAAGCAGTCGAGCTCTGGGAGGAAAAGCCCCCACCACCTGATTCGGCCAAAGTGCGCCGCCAGGAAAGCCTGGCGAACGTCAAGAAGGCGATGGGTCCTGACTGGTACCCCCAGAAGAAAAAGAGGCGCAGCCACCCTCACAAACTGGCCGCCCGAAACGCCAAGTATATCGAGCAAAAGAAGCAGCAGAAGAGCAAGTAATGGTAAATATACCCTTTATGCCCCCATTTTCCAACCTATTTTTGTTTTGGTATACTGGCTCACGGTGCGAGGCTTGGGGCCGCACATACGGTAAGCTGACTATGGTGTTGACGCACCTACGAGCGTAGCGCGCTTCATAAAATAATTAGCACATGGAATCAACTGTGCACCGCTGCAAGTTGGTGGTTCCTATCCGCATACGCATCACCGTAGATGGCACGTACACTCGCTCACGTAGGCACACGCAAAACCATGCTATCTGTACCATCAGCTCTTATAGCGTATATTGCACTAATTGGCGCTCACAAATTTAAACTACAGTATTGAGTGGGAACTACGTGCGACGAATAAGCTGCTGTTTACATAGATACTACCACTGCGTGACAGTGCAGACCGTACAGATGGACGTGGCAAGTCGATGTGTCTGAATGCAATATTGTACTTTAGTGTCCTGTTCATAACGGCCGAGATGAAAGCTCGGTTGATTCGCGGATGACTATAAGGCGTACCCGCCTCGCGCGTATATATCGCGTTGGCTACTGCTAACAGATGCGCGTTCAGCATACCGGTATCGCTGCGGAATGGCCTGTGCCCAGTTAGTGACGCGCTTGATTATACAGACTAAAACATCATAGCGTAAGCACAGAAAGCTAGCACGACGACGCAAACGTCCCGATAAGGAAACAGGACCCCATGCATAGGTTGGGTATCACGAGCGCGTGGCAAATACACTCATTAACGACCTCGCGATATATGCACGGACACATCAAATAGCACGCCGAGCGGATAAGTAGGCAGCAAAAATACTTCATATATTGTACATGAGCTACTTTTCAAATTGAGTCTAAACATCACTGCAATATGATACGCTGTCTACAGCCATGTGGCTTTGTGTGTTTGGCATACATATAGGAGCCAGTAAATGCCACTCGATAAGGATCTACGCCACTCTGTCGGTCAGTATCTATGAAAATAAGTTTGTAAGTGCGTCAGCTATGCAAGTAAGATCAATGCATGCGAAAGATAGTGGAAAGACCCTTCAGTAATATAATAAACAGCTCAGCGGAACAGTTTCAAGGCATACAATCGGTGTTTGTGGCGACCATCGGCAAAATCTATCTGTCCTAAAAGATACTTCGCGCGAGAAGCTGGCCAAACCTTGCTCTAATAGATCGTCGCAATCAAAGATATGATGTCGACTGCCTCACGGCGATGACGTGACTGATGGCATTAGGTTTGAGTAGGTGTATTTACTCCAGCTACACTGGGATTTCTCATCGATCTACGCATTTTTCGTAGCATCATTGATACTGACCCGTCTTCCGTACAGCATATATTAGCTTTGCAACCACGCGCGCCTCCGATTCGTGTCATTTTAGGAGCAATGCGCTCAAACGAGATTATAGACAAAACCTTCCCGGGTAAGATGGTGCTCTTCTTGCAGATCACGTTAAACTCTGGTCGTGTCTACAATAACATGTGAACACTATAGATACTGTGTGCGGTGTTGTTTTGGAACGTAATATACGTAGATCACAGTATACATGTACTATATGTTGCTTTGCTTTGACTAGAAACTCTAAGCCCACCACAGTGCATCGGAGTCGGACAGCCCACACTACACCAACCAACCATGCCCTAGCGTCCGCGGAGCGGGCGCCCAGAGCGCTAGTTTCCCGCCACCTAAACTTGCAGCGTGTCTGTCCGTCCGTCCGTCCGTCTGTCAATCAGTCCGTCGCTTTCCTCTCTTTCTGCTTTTTCCTACCCTTTCGCCTGGCTACAGTCGGCCTGGCTAATACAGTTTCGTCCCATCTTACCGACCGCGCCTACCTTTCTGACTCGACCTAACTATGCCAAAAATTACAAATATATTTAAAAGCGTGACACAATTAACTCGCGCCCTGATTGGGCAATACCTGCCGACCTGCGAAACTGACTGGATCTGTCGCACGATCAGACCGCCTCTCGCCCTCGCGATTGGACGTGATGTAAACATTTCTGCCCAGCACGAAACGCATCGATTGGTTGCAAACAGCCAGGCGAGCTGCGCAGAAACTTGATTATTGCGCAAAACCTGTCGTATGTACTGCAAATCGGGCACACTAACCACTTTATTTTCTAAGAGCTCTGCACACTTCTCAAATAGAGATATTTATCATTATTAATGTAGACTTCACAGACCAGTATTTTGTATGAGCTCAGGGATGTTATTTTCTACACACTTTTCAAAGTAAAGACGATATTGATATTACTAATTTTAATAATATAAGCTGCAAGTAGGTTGTGTTGCCTGTCCATTTGAGCAACATACACTGGGGTGTGATTATTGTCAGTATTTCATACCGGACGGCGATGGCGACAGTCACACCGTATTTCTACGAACCATTGTGCTCTACGTCATACAACGACACTCTTGAGCACACCTACGAGGCAGTAGTGGCCGAGTTTTAAGAGTTTGGCACGATTCCACCATGCTGGGAGAGCCATATCCAATCGTTGAGGAGACCGTGTGGCTTTCCGGACCGAAGCAGCCCGACGGAATTTTTTGCGGTGTGCTAGTTCTAAGTGTATACGATGCTTAAAAATAGCTCGCAATTTACTGTAAGCCATGACGACGTCACTATTATACGTCTTCGCATTATGTGGATGATCTTAAGGCAACCCGAGGTAACCACGAGAAAAAACAAGGTAGCGAAGGCGGTCCAAGACACAGATCTGGAATTACTGGCGACAATTAAGACGTAGCATGTTGTGTTTCGGAAGCCAATTAATTGTAAACTTCTTACTCAATAACCCCACTCTGGTCCTCAAATCCTCAATGCTGCGTGTGGCCTAACATTGAGCTGCAACACTCCTCCAGCACAACCGAGTAAGACATGACGTACTTTGAGCTGCGAATAGGAACCCCCGTCACGGCTGCAATGCGGGTGGTCTCCTCCTTTTCGAGTGAGATCAATGTAGCTAGCTCATCGTGCGCATTTAACAGCTTCGCCGTGTACTTGGCCAGTTTTTCAAGCTTCCCTTCCATTAGTTCAATCTGCTGAAGCCGGGACTGAAGCAGCTTTTGGCAAAGCTTGGCCTGGTGAGTTTGAAGAGTCTCCGCATCGCCACGGCGAGCTGCAGCTAGCTCTAGATACCCCGAAGGCGCTGGGTGACTAGCAATTGTGGTGAAGTGCTTTCTCAGAAATAAGAGAATGGTCCTGACGCGGGGTCTCTATCCCGAATCAGTGACAATTTCAAGTGATTATAGAGGATTTGGGTTGTTTGGCACGGGTGCAAGTTGCCTGTGGTGGATTAGCCATGGCGAGCAGCACCCCGTATGGAATGACGATGGATCTGATATGAGCGATGTACGAGAAGGCAAGATCCACCAAGACTTACCTCGGATCCACCCTTACCTGGATTCACTAAGATGGATATGGGATATACTATACAAGAGTGGATCGAGTGTGGATCCTATGAAGGAAGGATGGTCGGTGCCCTCTGACGGTGGATCTAGTAGCCACGGCTAATGAAGAGTCAAGATCCACCGCGAGGTACCCCGGATCCCATACTTCTGAGTTCGTATCCAAGGAGGGAGGATCCCGCCTGGAGGGACCTGGATCCAGGGTATAGGGATGAGGGATACAGTGGATCTCGAACTTTCGTGGGACAACGGAGATCACAGACGGTTGCGAGATGATGTTGGATGATTGGAGAGCTCGGATCCACGGCGAGTGTACCATTACAGTGAGGTGGATCCAAGCGACCTGGATCCGGATGAGTGTACCCATAATAGGGTGACCATGATGATTACGTCATATATCCGGTGGATCTGAAGATAACACAGCTGGGATGATGGGTCAAGGGAAGAAGGGACATGCAGCCGAGCCTGGTAAGGGATTTAGCAGATGAAAGACATAGAAGGTAGAAACCCAGGCAGGTATAGGCTTAAATATCAATACAGACTCCAATTTGCACAGTGACACGCAAGTGCCTTCCTGCCCTCAAGAACCGGAACTACATTGGCCGTACGAGCTCCGAGAAGGTTGGGAATTGCGAATCTAGTGTTGGTAGTGATAACTGGATAATACATTGGCCAGATCCTACAACCTAGTGAGCTTTTCCTTTACTTGTGCAGATCCGACAGGTTAACCGAATTTACTACTTGGTCGGTTACACCCTAGGGGCTCTCAACTCTCAAGATCCCGTCACAGGAGGCGGCAAGTACGACTTAAAGGACAACACAAAGGCAAGGGAACACACCCGCAAGGCAACCCTACGGCTAGATCCACGATCTAGGCCCCGGATCCATAAGCTCGAATATTCGCTTAGGATACGGAACCATCCACGGACGCAGAGTGAAGATTTTCCACTGCTGCTCCACCCCATCCCCACGTCTCGCCAAGACACTCAAGCTTCACCACTTGAACTCTTCGGAAGTTACCGAGAGAGCAGATCCCGCCCTACCGACGGGTACACAAGGTGAGGAAAGTTCAGCAGAACACGGATCATCGGGGGACCCCCTCCGTTAGTCGGTGTCTGGGCGCAGTTGGTAAGTTGGATCTGGCAATCTCGCAGATTTTGCTGATCCCGCTACACCACAATGGTGCGCGTGCCCGGATCTTTTGGTGACTCGGGATTTCACCGTGAGTCCCAAGAAGATGCTCAAGTGAAGATTGAGCCAGGGGAAGAGGCGTCGTCGGAGGTCGGATCGACGAAGACGCTGCTGAATGAAACAAGATCCGCGGATCGATGGAGTTTTGGGAGGAACTCTGTCGACGGAAGAGAGGTGGATCCGGATCTAGAAGAGAAACCTCTCTATCCTCTCCAGGTCCCCTCGGGGACCCCCGCGGATCTTGACGTAAGTCAAGATCCGCTAACAAAACAAGGGAAAGTGAAGGCGAAACGGTATGCATTTGCAGATTCACCGATTAAGCCAACACCGTACCTAAACCCAAGCCCGCTAGTCGAAGAAACAAGAAAGAAGACGAAAACGAGTAAGACTACGCGGAAGAAGATGCAAGCTCCAGAGTCGGAAGAAGACCAAGCTGGATCCAGGTCAAGCTGGTCCGACAAGGATCTCGAGTTTGTGTATCGCCACCAAGCTTTACGCGACTTCCTGCATCAAGATCCTGTCATGCAGATCCTGAATCCACGACAGATCGAAGATCCAAGGGAACCGGTGAGAGCACCAACGAAAACGGCGAACAAGTTGGTGGCAGTCAAAGATCTATTACGTTTGCTTACGGAGTCAGGCATCGTAGCTGGTGTGTTCGACGCAGAGGATATCTTCGAGCTAGACCTGGATCTCATAGTATCCGCGACGCGGGACCTCTTTGCCAGAGTTAAGTCCATCACCGGAGAAAGGTCGCGCACTATGGATCCAGTGTCGTCGCCGAGGATCAGCCAAGCTGCGTCCTCAAACTACGAATCCGCCGCTGAGGATGAGTCAGACACGTCGTCCGAACCACGACGCATGACTTTAGAACCCTCCGGGGCATCCATGCTGGAAGCGCGGGCGAGGATCCGAGGACAGGAAGCCCCTGTGAACGTGAAAGCTCGGGATCCAGTACGCCCTACGCGTGATTTGACACAATCCAGCCAGGATCGAGCCAGATCCGGCAAGAAGCCAGTGGGATTATCGTCAGATCAGGCTCGAGGTAATCGCCTCACGGATCCAGTCCCGCCAGTGGACCAGACGGCCACAGGCTCTTCCGACACTTCCGCGGGCACCCTGCAACGGCACTTTGAAGCTGCGATGAATCGCTTCCTGGCCGAACAGGGTATGAGAGCGCCCGTGCCACAAGTGCAAGTGCTCCATGAACATGGAGCACGGGACGTGGAGATGGAGTCAGTAGAGGGGGACAACTCCCATGATGAGTTCGACCCAGACGATCTGGATGGCCCATCCACTTCGGCAGCCGTGGTAGCAACGGCCACAGCCGGGGCAGGTGGATCGTCCATGATCCAGAGGGTACGGATCTCAGCTATATCGGACTTGAAGGAGTTCACGGGCAAGGATCAAGATGAGGACCGAGCGAGAACATGGATCAGCAAAGTCAAGTCGGCCCTCATGAGAGATCAAGCGTCGGATGCTGAGAAGTGTCTGACCTTTGCGGATCTGCTAGCGGGGCCAGCCAGGAACTGGTATCGGCAGCTGGGCAGATCAACCAGGAACAAGTGGCCAGATTTGCTGCGCAGTTTCCAGACCCAGTACTGTGGATTAGGAGTGTCGGTGGCACGACAATACTACCATGCTCGCCGCAGATCGGATGAATCCCCGTTGGAATATCTACATCGACTAAATGTGGGGAGTTTAAGTCAAAGTCGCTGTACGGCCGCGCAGTCAGTTTCGCAGTTATGTTGTCGCCCTACGATTTGAAGGTGAAGCGAGTACGTGAGCGAGATGTAGACTTCGCCCAGTTGCTCCAGGCGTCGATAACCCCGTTTATCGGACTCGACGATTCCTTGAAGCACCTTGCGCCTCCCTTCAAGAACTCGGCGACAGTCGAGA
>NW_003303716.1:791877-794814 GCF_000142945.1 Phytophthora infestans T30-4 | reverse complement strand
ACAGACCAGTATTTTGTAAGAGCTCTGGGATATTATTTTCAACACACTTTTCAAAGTAAAGACGATATTAATAGTAAAAGCTTCACAGGCCCGCATTTGTAAGAGCTCGGCGATGCTATTTTCCACACACTTTCTAAAGTAGAGACGATTGTATTTTTTTTAATATTAAAGTAGGCTTAACGACCAGCGCTTTTTGTAGGGACTTTGCGAATATATATCTTCTTTACTTCACCTGGCACTCACCACTGCCACCGTGCAATGAAGGCGCGCGGCTGCACGGTCATTGCGCTATCTGCTCCCGTGCACCCCACCCGACGAATGCATGCGCGCACGATAGATAATTGTTTTTGTCAGTTTATATTGCATGTAATGAATGTATTTGTTTGATATTAATATTAATATAGCAAATAGAAAGTAATATTATAAAACATTTTAATATTTTGCTAATAATAAATACCAGCCTTATATTACCGGGCTATTGGCTAATATTTTGACGCACGTAATTGGTAAAAACAAATAAATTTTGTTAGCTTACTCACAGTTTGCAGGACCACGTGCAAGGCATATATTGACCCGCTTCTGCTGAACCCGCAGCGGTCTACGACGAATTCCCGGGCGCGCTGCGTCTGCTGCGGAAAGCTGCAGTACGGCTACGCATTCCGTACAATCAGCGGGCGGGACATCGTGCGGCGCTGTATTGCCTGCGAGAACGGCCCAAAAGCGGTTGAGTTCTGGGAGGAAAAGCCCCCATTACCTGATTCGGCCGAAGTGTGCCGTCAGGAAAGCCTGGCGAACGTCAAGAAGGCGATGGGCCCTGACGGGTACCCCTAGAAGGAGAAGAAGCGCAGCCGCCTTCGCAAGCTGACCGCCTGAAACGCCAAGTACATCGAGCAAAAGAAGCAGCAGAAGAGCAAGTAATTGGTAAATATACCCTTAACCCCGCTTATCTTTGTAATTTGTATACCGGCGGGCAGCGCAAGGCTTGGGAGCGCATATAATGTAAGCTGACTGTGGCGCTACCAAGCGTGTTGACACACCTAAAGAACGTTACGTGTTTCATATGATAGTAAGCACATGGTATCTACTGTGGGCAGCCGCAAGCTGGCCGTTCCTATCCATATACACGTCACGTAGACGACAAGTACACTCACTCATTGGGACATAAGCTAAATCATGCTGTATGTACTATCAACGTTCACAGCGCGTATTCCACTAATGTGCGCTCGCAAATTGAAACTACAATATTAAGTGAGTACTACGTGCGACAAAACCGTTGCTTTCTACGTAGATACGAGCACGTGTGCGGTAATGCAGACCATACAGGTGGATGTTGCAGGTCGATGTGCCTGTATGCAGCTTTGTATTTTAGTGTCCTGTCTATAATGGTCGACCTATGAGCTCGGTTGAGTCGCGGATGGCTACAAGGTGTACCCGCCGAGCGCGTATACAGCACTACTGCTAAGAGACGCGCGGTCAGCTTGCCTATATCGCTGCGGTATGGCCTGTGCCCAGTTAGTGACCGGTCTGGTCGTATAGACTGATACATTAGAAGCGTAAGCACAGTAAGCCAGCACCATGATGCAAATGTACCGAGAAAGCGACAGTGGCCCCATGTGCTTTGGCTACCACGAGAGCGTGGCGCCGACGAGCTTACGAAGTAAGTTATGCATGGATATATCAAACAACACGCCGATCTGATAAGTAGTAGCGAGATTACAGCATCTAACGTACATGAGCTACGATTCGATTCAAGTCTAAACACCACTACAACATGATAATCTGCCTACATCGATATGGCTTCACATATTCGTCATACATATTAGAGCTTGCCACTCGGAAAGGATCTACGTCACTCGGTCAGTCAGTAGCTATGCAAAGAAGTCAGTAAGTGCGCCAGTTAGACAAGTAAGATCAACGCATGTGAAAGGTAGTGGAAATACCCGTTAGTAATATCATAAAGAGCTCAGCGGAGCAATTTTAAGACATAATATTAGTGTTTCTGGCGACCATCGGCAAAAACTACCTGTTCTAAAAGATACTTCACGCGAGGAACGGACCAAACCTTGCTCTAATAGACCGTCGCAATCAAAGATATAGGCGTGTTTACTTCAGCTAAACTGGGATTGCGTAGTATCATTGATACTGACCCGCCTTCCGAACAGCGTATATTACATTTGCAACCACGCGCGCCTCCGATTCGTCTCATTCGGGGAGCTATGCACTCAAATGGGATTATAGCCCAAACCTTCCCGGGTAAGATGGTGCTCATCTTGCAGATCACGTTAAACCCGGGCCATGTCTCCCATAATATGTGAACACTAAGGATAAATGTGCAGTGTGATTTTGGACCGTAACATAAGTAGATCACTGGGTACATATATTATATGTAGCTTCGCTTTAAAACAAAATCTAAGCACACCGCAGCGCAGCAGAGGTGGTCAAACCTCCCAGCACCAATAAACCATGCCCTAGCGTCCGCGGAGCGGGCGCCCAGAGCGCTAGTTTCCCGCCACCTAAACTTGCAGCCTGTCCGTCCGTCTGTCAATAAGTCCGTCCGGTTCCTTTCTTGCTGCTTTTTCCTGCCTTTTCACATGGCTACACCCGGCCTGTCTATATATTTTCGTCCCATCTTACCGACCGCGCCTACCTTTCTGACTCGACTTAAGTATGCCAAATTTACAAATATATCCAAAAGCGTGACGCAATTGGGCAATACCTGCCGACCTGCGACACTGACTGGATCTGTCGCACGATCAGACCGTCTCTCGCCCTCGCGATTGGACGTAAGATAAACATTTCTGCCGAACACGGAAGGCATCGATTGATTGCAAACAGCCAGGCGAGCTGCGCAGAAACTTATTTAGCTACGCAAAACCTGTCGTATGTACTGCAAATCGGGCACACTAACCACTTTATTTTCTAAGAGCTCTGCACACT